>NC_136005.1:15465759-15490759 GCF_048128805.1 Centroberyx gerrardi | reverse complement strand
ACATACATACGCACACACACACACACACCTACACACACACACACAAACATAACTAACCCCCTAACATGTTTATCTACTCAGCTTAAAACACAGAAGGTAGCATCAACCCATTACTATAATATCAACCTCACTCAACAACACCTGCCTGGATCTTAGAGTTGTAGATCAATAATAGATGAATGATGACTAACACCGACCTCACCTGACTCACTATAATATATTGACATCCACCGCAGCAGAGATTGATTACTGTTGTCTTGGTCTTGAAAGCACATAGTGTAGTTTCACAATCAATGCTTGTGTGTGTGTGTGTGTGTGTGTGTGTGTGTGTGTGTGTGTGTGTGTGTGTGTGTGTGTCTGTATAGTGTTTTACATCCTCTGCCAAATGTTTTACTATTTCCAACCACTCTTAGACGAGACAGTCGATATCATGGCCATAATACACAGACACAGACACAGACACACACACACAAACAGACACACACACACACACACACACACACACACACACACAAATACCCACATAAATCCTGCTGTCCTGCTCCTCACATGCTTTTCCTCGTCCTTGAATCCTGGGAGGAATATTGAAGAGCACTCACCTCACTATAGGACCTGCAAATTAACCCTCAACAAGGAGAGAGATAGAGAGATTGCGAGATGGAGAAATAGTCTCTGAGAGAGAGAGAGAGAGAGAGAGAGAGAGAGAGCGATAGAGAGAGAGAAAGAGAGAGAGAGAGAGAGAGAGAGAGAGAAAGAAAGAGAGAGAGTACTGGATTTGTCAAAATCTTATCTAAATAGCCAGATTCATACATTGCAGTGGAAGGTGCTTTGAACTCCTCAATAGTCAATCACAGTTGTCATAGCCGTATCCTCCTCAAGTCATAACAGCGAAAGTTAGAGGTCAGAGAGAATCTAATAGGATTTATAACTGCCTTTTACCACAAACTGCATTTAAAGCAATAAGCTGAATAATTCATCCATCTAATCTGGGCATCTGCTGATCATTAAGAGACAGAGCGCAGCTCAGAGCACATTGAGTACTTAAGCTGCGGCCCAAACGACACTTTAGTGCTGTGGGACAAGCATTGGGTTACATAGGAGAGGAGCAGCTCGCCTCAATTATGTTAGAGAGAGAGAGAAAGAGAGGGAGAGAGGAAGAGAGATGGAGAAAGAGAAACAGAGAAACAGACAGAGAGGAAAGCAGACATAAAACAGATTGAGATGGACTGCAGTTAGACAAAATGAAACACTGCCAGTTGCGTCCCTGATTGATAATGGGTACAGCAGAGCCGTTCTGTCCTGACTACATGTTCATGGCTGTGAGGTCGGCCCACATTTGGTCCTGGCAGGTCAGCGGTTCTTAGAGCTCTGCTTCTGTCAAGCCACGCTTCATTATTGATGGACTGAAACAGGAGCGGCTGCTCTGAAACCAACACTGATTCCCTCATTATGTGTATCTTCAGTTAGCATTCAGCACATTCCTGTTTACTTCTTCACCTACACTTACCTAAAACCAGGGGATACTCTGTAATAAAGCACATATAGACTGTTATATTGCCAGATCAATAATGAAGCCGTAAGAAAACATTGTGGAGACATGAACAACGGCTACAGAGCTTCCTTTCAAAACACAGAAGTCAGCTTTACAGTATTTGACCTGGCCAGTCCAGTCCTGGTGCAACTGGCCTGGAAATGCCGACCCACAAACCCACAACACAACCCACCCGGAACTAAAGCAAACACCAGACTCCCACTGGGGACGTATAAACTAACGTGCGGACGTGCTCCAGGGAACACAAACCAACGTGTGCGCATGGAAACTATTTAACGTCTTTTCATGCCGCGTGCATTTTTCATCCCCCTCTACAAAGACTGAAGGCGCTGTGCTCTGGGAAGGGCCATAAAGTCCATCAACGATCTGTGCAGTTATGGTTGCAAAATGTTTATTTAGTCACACTCCCAAAACGCAGAGGGCTTTGAATGCTGCTCAGCCGGCCTCAGTGCGAAATGTGTTGATCGGGAACGGATGACAATGATCGAGGCTCTTGAGGAAAGGCCGGCGTGTAACTTTTCCCATGGAGCAGAGGTGAAGCTCAATGGCAACTGCTGTACAATATCTGGTTTTGTTCGGTGATGACACCAGTTTCTAATCTCTCTCTATGGTTTTACGTTCCTTTGGGTTCTTTGGGGGTTTGTTAAAGTGTGAGAGTGAATGCGGCCAGGCTGGCTTTAGTGTCTTACACCTACAGAGTAAAGAATCTCGAAACCACAACCAGCTGAAACCGGACTGATAAAACCCTCTTTATCCCACACCCACATACAGCCACTGAAAGGTTAGACTAACACTCAACTACAACGGCCTCAACCTACAATCCAATATGATATGTCATCCAAAAGGGCCTGAGATTGTTGTCTGATAAAACAAAGCAATAAGTTTAATCTCAGAGCTAATTGAATAGATCTGATAAAGCGAAATCAGTTTTATTAGTGAAGCTGATTGTCCAGGAAAGACAACAGATCAAATCCCCCCCTGACTTACTGTACTATAAACACAACCAACTGTAAATGACGTGCTAGGTGTTTTGGTGTGTGAGAATATGTGCGCTAGTGTGTGACTGAGTGGGCGGGAGACATCTGGACCAGAAGTCTAGCAGCAGAATTACCCTGGGTAGGCTGTGATCAGTCACACTAATTCAACACTCTCTACACCTTTATATCTCCAAGTTAACTTAATGACATGGCTTCACTCTACACCAAAATCCTCTTTTCATCACAGCTGCCAATGCTGAAATGCAGACAGACATCTGAAGGGTATCTTGCTAGGGGACTTCCTTTTTCCTGTCTCAGCTGTCTATGTGTGTGTGTGTGTGTGTGTGTGTGTGTGTGTGTGTGTGTGTGTGATATTGCTTGTTTCTGTGTGTCTCTCATAAAATAGAAGGTTACATATAATTTGGGGATTTTTAATAATAATTTGGTGCATTAAACACATTTTTTTAATGTGAAAAGAATCAATGGTAACGTTCCCCTATGCCAATTCTCCGTAACGGCCTCAGTAACGGTCTTCCTGCGAGTGCCACTGTATTTATCTGTATTAATGACAAGGACAGATGGTGTGGCGTGACACAGACGTAACTTCTGGGAATCTGTCTCAGGCAGCAGGGTGCATTTCCAGTCAGTCAGGTGACCGGCTCTGCTGAGGGATCTCCCGGCGGTCACATGACACTGCCGCTCGCTCGCTTCTTTTCTCCCTCTCTCTCTTTCCCTTCTCTCATTATCCCTTCCTGCCACTCAGACAACCTGCTGATTAAACGCTGTGTCGCCCGCCCCGCTGCCTCCTCGATGTCCTCTCAGCTCTTCATGTCAAATGAGAAAAATCCCCCCTCCTCCTCCTCCTCCTCCTCTACAGGGACTTAATCCACTGTCTGTCCCTGCCGGCGAGCTGAATAATTCAGTAGAGCGCTGCTGTTGACCACAAAGAGCCATCTCTGAGACACAGAGAGAGAGGGAGAATAACAGGGATAGATAGAAAGGGTGATGGCAGAGTGGGAGGGAGCGGTGAGAGAGAGAGGGGAGTGAGGAGTGATAGCAGCAGATGTCCGCCTGGGAGCTTCCCAGGAAACCCCACACTCATCTTCCTCATCCTCCTCTTCCTCCTCTCTGGCAGCCCTAATCGCATAACCCCGGTATATAACCCGCTGTCATGGCAGGTCAACTGGAAATAGACGGCATTCTCAGGCTTGACCTGATGTAGAAACCAGCATGGGTATCTAATAGTGACTGTATGCTGCAGGGGGATCATGTGTCCTGAGCAGCCATCATGACATGGCATATCTGCCCATGGCCCTGCTTATACACTTAACTGGGCCTCAGTTTGAAATAGGGATCAAAGGGAAACACCACTCATTTCTTGTAGGTTGTCAATATGGTCGAGGACAGGTCTATCGATATTTGTGAACATAAACAGCTTCCTCCCAAGGCCAGAAACCACAGAATTAACACTCAAACTTCTAATGTCATCAGATCTGCTGCTGCTCCTTAGATAACAAACAGCAGAGTAATGGTCCGTCTTTCAAGAACTGGGGTTTTTTTCATTGTTGTTTTCTATGAAAAGGCAGAACGCTCCTGACCCAGTACATGGACCTGACCTCGTTTCAGCACACAGCGCTATGGGTGGCTCACCTGCTTTCAGGGTTGAAAAAAATTCAACGTTGGCTGAAGCACACAGCTCATCAATATCACTTTGAGTCCCACCATCCAATCACGTTAAAGAGTGGGCGCCAATGGAAAACGACAACAAAAGCAACAACAAAGATGGAGCCACTTGTTATACTCGTAACAGAAAATCTGTCTTTATGACACGAAAAGCACAGACTATCACAACAGTGTTCAGAAAAAAGCAGCCTTGACATTACGTACACGTACATAACGTTAATGACCACAAACTATATTAATGAGGAAAAACTGATTCATGTGAAGTTCATTACCACCCATGTGTTATGTCAAGACAAGTATGGTGACATACTGGTTATGTTTAATATATCATGGTGATTATGGCGGGACATTCGGCAGCTCATGAGCCTCTTGTTATACCCTTCTTCTGTAGAAGTGCTGGCAGACCTGAACCTTATTCTCAGAAAATTCCTGCAGGTGCTTTCCCAGAAAATCTACCATCTTTCCCTGTTCATTGCCTATGAAGAAGCTCCAAACCTGATGACGTTACAAGTTTAAGCCTTAGTTCTCCGGTTTCTGGCTTTGGAAGAGAGTTCATGTTCACAAATATGACTGTCCTAGATCACATATAGGGAACTCTTGGATTAAGCAGTGACACATTTTGTGATTCAAATTTCTAAGTATAAGGTGATTTATGTGGTTGTTTCTGATTCTGTGTTTGAGGGAAAACCCTCTCAATAAACTCCATGCAAATGTTGAGGGGAAGGGGTGGGGGAGAAAGCCCCTCCTCTGGTGCCGCGGCGCCTCACTGAACACTGAGGTGAACCAAGGCACATCAGCTCTTCTGTGGGAGGTGATGCAATGTCAGGAACTAGACGCTGAGGAACTCCTGACCTTTCCTTTCATCTGCCCTTTCTTTCACTCAGACGTCTATGCATCACTGACTGTCAACGTAAAATGTGGGAGGGAGAAGAGAATGTAAACGAACTCAACCTAAACAGCCAGCGAGGGAGCAGCTTTCAGGAAATTTAGAGTACATAACCGAGACAGGCATTGAGCAATGTGTATATGTATTGGTGTGTGTGTGTGTGTGTGTGTGTGTGTGTGTGTGTGTGAGTGAAAGAGAGAGTGAGACAGAGAGATAGAGAAAGACAGAGAGAGCAAAAGAGATAAAAAGAGGGAGGGAGAGGAAGATAGACGGTGGATAGGAGTGAATGCTGAGAAAATGATGGTGGGTGAAGGAGTGAAAAGATGATGACTACCGATGAATATCGATAGAAAAATTGTGCAGAGGTGAGAGGCAGTGAGCGCTCCTTGCGTTTTTAAATGATCGCATGTGGTAAGAGCATATAGTCCATCTTTACAACCCAGCAGTGTGATATAACTGGAACTCATGGTGGGTGAGATGATGGTTCCTGGGCAGATAGTGCATATGGTAATACCCCAGACCAGGGTTATTTCTGTACTGTCTGTATTTGTGTGTGTGTGTGTGTGTGTGTGTGTGTGAGTGTGATCTAGCCCGTGCAGAGTCAGCCAGTCTGCTGCGGGGCTGTGGGGGATTCCAGTTTAGTCCATCAGTGAGTGTTTGGGGCTGTGGCAGGGAGAGGAAGGGGGTGGGGGTGGGGGGTTATCAGTGGCCCCAGATGATGTGTCCACTTTCTGTTAAAGCTTCAGCCTCCTCTCTCCATTTCCCAACACTCTGCTTCTTTTCTTCTTTTCTCCTGTCTCCGCTCTCCTTCACCCTCCCTCCGCAGCTGTCGGTTGTTAAAGAAAACACACACACACACACATACACACACACCACACCTTGATAAAAGCTCCACCAAATATGTACTAGCTTTACACCCTGTTTTGCTATTGTTTTACCACTGTTTAAAATGTTTTCTCCCAGTGCTTCCATTTGATTCTTTCCCAATCCTCAGTCCGTCTGACCTGTGATAAGCAGGACATATGGCTATACCATGAACAAATATATTTTGAGCACAGTATTAACTTATGTTTTATTTTATTTTATCTGTCTGACATTCCTACAGTACGTATTATATACAATTATATCATAAAGATTTACATTTACTTAAAGCTGGAGTTTTCTAAAGAAAGGACGTTATTTCTGCAATTTGTTTACCCCAAAATATATTTGCATGTGTGTTGTTGCCTTAACTGCAAGATGCAATTAATTTCTTTACTGATAAATAAACAACTTGTTTCTTTCCTTTTTTCTCCTGTTCCCCACCCACCCACTGAATTAAAGATGGTTTACTGGCTAGATTCATGTCACCCAACCCCTTGCTCATATCAATCAAATTCAGCAGGTTAGCAGCAACATCACGTTCCTTTTCGCACCTTCCACAATTCAAACCACGTTTGCTTGCCGACCAGGTATTGGCCAGTAAAAAAGGTGCACAGGTGTGAACACATGCCTGCTATCTTGGACAACTTGTGTCCTGCATCAGCCATGAGCGCTTGTGTATACTTCTGTGTACGGCGGAGAAACAAGTGATACACAATTTTGGATGACCGTTCTCTTCTAATGTGCTCGCCCATGAAAATTACAAAATTAGTGGCCAATGTTGAGCTGCTCAGCTTTCAAAAAGGTGGATAGACTGTCTTCTGCAGTTAAAACAGTAGGTTGAAAGAGGCTAGGTGGGTTTATACCCCACTACATCTCTCTACATCTCCCTATCTTACCCATCCTAACTCCTGCTGTTGTTCAGCGACATCCTTCTCTCAGTACTTTGTTCCTGTAAGCAAACAGCTGTTCTTCATCTAATCTCTCCTAAAGACGCTTTGACCTCCACATACACTCTTCCCTAGGATTCAGCACACACAGCCATGGGTATGTCTCCCCACCTATAACCCTACATTGATCTCTCCTTTCCTCTGTCTGAATGCTGAAATCTCAGATACACATGTGCTGCTTCCATGGCCTTCATGACCCTGAGGGACCGCACTGAGGTCAGAGGTCGGGGAGCTACTTCTGCTGTTCACAACTTGACACTCCAGAAACATGACAGCTGAGATGAGGGTGTGCATTTGTGCGTTTGTGTATATGTCTGTGTGTGTCTGTGTGTGTGTGTGTGTGCATGCGCGCCATTTGACACTAGGATAAATAAACCAAAATACGTCCTGTGGAGAAATTGTTTATTTAAATGGAGGTTGGCTGGTCTGTGAAAATGTCTGTGAGTGTGTGTGCGTGTGTACACAAGCACACGTGTGCATTTGTGTGTAAGCGTGTATCTGTGCTTGCATGCTCGCAAGTGTGCCTTTGTGTATGTGCATGTGCGCTGCGAGTGTGGTGTTGTGAACATACAGAAGAACAGCCCGATAGACCAGACAAACATACTGTGAAATGAGTGACAATTTGACAGAAAGCAGAGAGCCTTTTTTTCTCTGTGGAGATGCCAATGTTTTCACCACCGCCTCCACGTGCTATGTGGTGTGTTTCTGTCAATCTGTCAAAATGACATACACACACAGACATAGACACAGAAGTCACACACGCATACTCACACTCACGCACACACACACACACACACACTCACACACACAAAGAAGCCCTGCTGTCAATCAGCCTTCAGTAAGAGGCAGGAAACAGACAGGCTATTCTGTCCCTTGGCACCAGTCCCTAAACTGTGGCCTGGCTGCTGCAGAGAGAGCGCTGTGTGTCACACGCTACAGATACAGGCTACCCTCTGTCACACACAAATACCCTCTCTCTCTCTCTCTCTCTCTCTCTATCTCTCTCTATCTCTCTGTCTCTCTCTCTCTCAGTCTCTCTTGACACGCACAAACGCAGCCGTTCACATCTGCATGCATGCACTACACCCATTCATACATGGTGCTCAGACAGACAGAAGCTGGAATACCAAGTCTGTGCTAAACAGAGCGGCGGCCCCAGGCTGATGACCTATCCGGCCTTTTGACAGTCCGCCTGCCTGGCCGTGAAAAGTGCCATACACCAATCCCCTTCAGCGGACCTGTCCTCCCAATCGCACCCAGACAGTGTGTGTGTGTGTGTGTGTGTGTGTGCATACATGTTGGTATATATATGTGTGTGTATGTGCGTGGAGTCTGAAAATTATGCACATCTCAGACCAAGAGAGAGGCCCAGTCTGACTGATATACAACAGAGTTCTATATGATACCTTTAGGCTTTTCTCTCTCTCTCTCAATCTCTCTCTCTCTCTCTCTCTCTCCCTCTCTCTCTCTCTCTCTCTCTCTTTTCCTTACTACGCTCCAGTTCCTTGATACACGCTGCCCATGAAATTTGCATCAGCTGAGGTCATACTGGTAGTATTTCTGGAGTAGTGGAGCACTGGCAGTGAGCAGAGTGGCTCTTTCAGACATTACATCACACACAAAAACACACATATACACATACAAACAGACACACTCATGCACGTGAATGCACACACCCATATACACTTGGGACACACACACGCACGCACACACACAAGCGCAAACAAAATACACATGGATAAAAACTGACAGGCGAAGGCATTCACAGGCGCACACACACACGCGCGCGCACACTCACAGACACACACACATATGAACACACACACGCACACACACAAACACACCACACCTCCCACACACACATGCACACACACACACAAAGACAGACACACACTGGAAAACACAGTACAAGTAGATGAAAACTGACAGGCAAATGCTTTCACAGGAATACACACATGCGCGCACACACACACACACACACACACACACACACATATACACACTCAGAGTGAAAAGGCATTGCTTTAAGTCCCATCCCAGGGTGAGGTGAGGTTTTGGGAGTGTGTTACTCCTCGTGGCCATGGAAAGCTGAGGCTGGGCCGACCAACAAGGCAAAGCCGAGGACTGGAAAAACCTCCAAAGCCTGGAGCACACCATCAGGACAACCCCAAACCAGGTGGTTAAAGCTTTAGTCTATTACATTTTCATTTGGGAAAATAATGTGAAATGAAGGAACGAATAAATGAATGAATAAAGAAATGAACTGGATGATCAAATGAATTGAGGGGAAAAATGCAGGAACATCCATCTGGAAGGACTGAGTTCACCCATCTTGACCTGTGGGAGTGCAATGCAATAGAACCCACACTGAGTCTTCTTCTTATCTAATCCACACCTTTTCAGCCACAATTCAGTCTCACACAGGGAGGCTACAGTGGCGAGGCTGGCACTGACCTTCAAGCCAAGCTTCCAATTCACACTGAAGCCATAATGAGGCTTTTCCTTCCAGAGGCTTCTCTAAAGTCACTCCCTGAACGACCGCAGGAAATGGAATTTTCTGAAAGGATCAAAACAAGTTGAGAGTTGTAAATGGTTTGAGTTTCCGACAAAGACAATGTGCCAGATTCCAGCGCCTTGAGGGACACAGCAGCATCACAATGAATCCTCTGTCTAATACGTACGCACAGGCACTCATCCACATGTTCACACACACACACAGACCCACACAGACCCACACAGATACACACATGCACACATACACACACACACACACTGTTTATTAATAGTTGGAGATCCTGGGAACGGTACAGTATTCCAGTGGTTTTCCAGTGGAATCTTTTTCATACCTGTATGTCAAGGCTTAGTGCGGTGCATGCCTCTGCATATCCTGCCTGGTCTTAGTGTGTGTGTGTGTGTGTGCATGTGTGTGTGTGTGTGTGTGTGTGTGTGTGTGTGTGTGTGTGTGACATATTCCTCTGGGCCTAGAGGCAACCTTACATTTAACAGTACTCTGCTTTGGTTTGAGGTGAGGTTAAGGAGGGTAGAGGCGGAATTCTGTGTGTGTGTGTGTGTGTGTGTGTGTGTGTGTGTGTGTGTAAAGGTGTGGTGTGTATGTGTGTGTCAGGGGTCAGGCAGCCCATTAGCAAGACATCTCCTGATCTAATTGCCTCCCTCCAGCAGCCGGTTAGACAGCTCTGTAATCACACTGTTACTTACAGCACTCACCATGGTAGGTCTGTTTGTGTGTGGGTGTGGGTGTGTGTGAGCGTGTGTGTGTGTGTGTGTGTGTGTGTGTGTGTGTGAGAAGAGAGAGAGTCAGAGACAGAGAGGGAATGAGAAGGGGGGGGTTGGGGGGGTTGGGGGGTAGTGGTCCCGTGACCCAAGAGCTCCAAGTTACTGATCAACCACCACAACACAACCGCCATCGAAATGTCTTTCCATTTTCCCCTGGGTCCTAAACAGTGCAGCAACTGCTTGGAGGGGAGTGGATGGAAATCCAATTTTCTATAAGGCACCTCTTGAGCCCAGCACCCTAAAAATGCCCTCTACTCTTTCCCAATAGCTTTTAAACCAGACTGTGATATATTGTCATACAAATTACAAAATATTCAATTGAAGCATTCTAACTTATTTTCTATGAGCTCTGTAAGTCACTGGCTATGCTGTCAGTGGCCTATATGGAAAACATGATGATGTCCAGCTGTACAGCACCCTAAACGTCACCTAAGTCAGGCTAAAAATGCTTCAATTCAAGCTACCAACAGTTTTCATCATGAATAATGGTTTACATACTTAATCCCTGAAAAGGCACATGTGGTGGAATACATTTGTCATACCAATTAAATGATCTTTAAATGAGGTTTAATATGTCTGCCCATATAATGTATGGTGCATGTGACATATATGAGTGTAATGCAAATACTGTGGACACCGCTTATAAACATGTATCCATCTAAGACCGCAAACCTTATGAGCCATCGTAGTACCAATAAACATGTTCGTCATACGTAACCGCTCTCAAAGCTTTAGACCACTCATACAATCTCCCCTCCCTCTCTCTGTCTTGCATACACATTCACACATAGTACTCTTATAGTGGGAAAGAGAAAGAGAAAGAGAAGTAAAAGTCAAAGAGAATGCTTTCATCTTTCCCACAAACAGGCCACAGCCGAGAGTCCCTAGCCTTATCTCTAAGGCTTGGCCCCGCTATCTAGAGTAAACCACGCTGTCTGCAAAAAGAGCTAAAATTGATGGTTAAACATTAGTCCCAGGAATCCCCCTCTGCTTTCTGTGTGTGTGTGTGTGTGTGTGTGTGTGTGTGTGTGTGTCCACAGCCATCAGGATATTTCCAAGAAGATGCCACCTGTTCTGAGGAACAAGGAAATAACCATTCCTGCAGACCTTCAGTCTGAGTAAGGTTTAGATGCACTAATCTATGGAGGTACATTAGATGTATTCAGCAGCTGTGATAATAATATAAAACTAATGCCACAGAGGTCAGAAGGCCAAGGAGACAGACAGATAGAGAGAGGTAGAGACAAAAAAATAAATTGGATGGACAAGTTGTAAGGATGACAGGCAGCCCCTTACCACCTTTCACTCTCTCTCTTCATGTCTCTCCCTGCCTACAACCCTCTGACCCTCACACACCACACACACACACACACACACACACACACACACACCCATACACACACACACACACACGTAACCCTGCCTCTCTCTCTGTCAGGAAGACAGCAGACCTTTGGCTATGATAAGCACCTTGGAAAACAGTTCAATCAGTGAGAGATTTCCTCTGTTGAACACAACACACACACCTGCATGTGCCAACAGGCCTGAACTCCTCAACTCTCTTCTAACACACACACACACACACACACACATACACATAGACACACTTCCAAACTCACATGCTCTCATCTACATTGAAATATGGCCTGCAACAGTTTGCCAAAGCCAACAATTTGTATCTTTTTACTTGATTTTGAACAAAGGTTGAAAATGAAACATGAGTACGAGGAACTACGGCCAAACGAAGTGTATGAAAGTCTAAAGCTTCAAACTGTCCATTTTCCCAGGACTCTCTCAAAACATTGTTTTCCAGTCCTGACAGTCAGCAGTGTGTGTGAGAGACAAACCGCCTGTTTCAGCTCGAGTCTGGAGCTCTTGGAGTCTGTTTTATTTTGGCTGTAACCTAGCAACAGAGCTGTTTCTGCTTACTTCTCTCTCCACCCTCTGGCCCAAAATGCTCCAGGCTGCTCTTCCACGTGTGTGAGTATGTGTGTGTGTGTCTGTGTGTGTGTGTGTGTGTGTGTGTGTCACACATCTGCTTTGCATTGTGGAGGATCTCAGCGCTGACTGCACTCTAAGCCCCCGATTCTGTTACAGCAAGCCAGTGAGACGGGGAGGCGGTGCTGCGTGGTGGAGGAGGCCGGGGTGGAGCGGGTGTGAGGGGTGAAGATGGAGAGAGAGAGAAAGCAAGAAAGGGGGAAGAGAGAGACCAGCCGGGGGGGAAATACAGAGACGTATAAGATAGTAATGACAGAACTACTATAAAGGCAGAACCACAACATCTGGGGCACATGCAGAAAGAATGTGACTGCTTCATGAGAAATGGAGGGGAGGGGAAAAAAACAGAGAGAGGGGAGAGGTCTAAATATTATGGAGCTATAAAAGTTTTTTCCAGTGCTTCATGTGAACAGCAGAGGTTCCACGCTTTGCCTCCTGCAGCGGTGGAGATGGTGTCGGGTTGGGCGTGCTGTCGGGCGGGGCCGGTTCACATGGCGCTGTGCTGGTCTGGGCTTGGCATCGCTGGGACTCGGTGTGCTAGGTGAGGCTAAGAGAGGCTGGGCAGGGCCGGGCCGGGCCGGGCTGGGCTGGGCTGGAGACTTCTTGTTCCTGCCAAAAGGGAAGAGCATCAGAGAGGGAAAGCACTGAGGCGAGGAGAGGGGTCACCGGGTTTGTTTGGCTGCTCCTACAGCACCGCTGCGTCTGCACAACTCTGTCACCTTTTAATCTCGTCCTTTACTCCCTCCGTCTACCCTCTTCATCACTCCCTTCTCCTCTCCTTCCCTCTATCCTCTCATTCCTGTGGGCATTTCCTCATCTCTATAGCCCCGTCGCACGTATGCCAGCCAATTATAAGGCTTCACTTCCTGGTTATTTATTGCACACAGTGGAGGGGGGGGAGGAAAAAGGGGGAGTCGAGGCAGAGAAGTGGAGAAGAGGTGAGAGAAAGAATGAGCCTACATGAGAAATGGCTGCCATCAGTTCCCCATTGCAGTGAAACATTTGGCACGGGCATTGAACAATCAAAGCTTTGGGCTGTGTACGGGTGTGTAAGGGGTGTGTGTGTGAGAGAGAGAGCGAGAGGGAGAGAGCGAGCAGTAACTCAGTCTGGCATTAACCCAGCATATCAACTATAGGGTGCTTGAACCTTGGGGAGGCGAAGCGCTGCCAAGAGAGCATTGTGTGCTCATAAAAAAAAAAATTATACAACACAACAGCTGTGGTGTATGCGTGCGTATGTGTGTGTGTGTGTGTGTGTGTGTGTGTTGCGTGTGCGTGTGTGTGTGTGTATGTTGGTGTCAGCTAAACCCTGTTGGAAACTGTGTCTACTTGAGAGTCTTTTCAATCAAACTAAAGTGGAGAAGGGAGCGCCAAGAGAGCACTTTAGCCTTCAGATGAAGAGTGATGAGAATAGACCCATAATTACTAGTGAATCCTCCCAGTCCGCAGCCTTGAGCCTAAAACTCTGATTGTGTGTGTGTGTGTGTGTGTGTGTGTCTCATTCGTCTGTCTACCAAACTCTGAGTCACATCTACAAACCTACTTACATGCTCTACAAATGTCGTGGCACGTGTCGTCCGTGAGCTCCTGCCCTCACGTGAGCGCACACAAACCAAGACACAGATACAAAACCATCATGCTGGGTATTTGCCTGCCTCTAAACCCAAAGGGCAACTTTGCAACCGTCCGTTTTTTCCCTCTGACTCCACTGATTCCTTTAACCAGCTCCTCTCCTGCTGCCCCACTTCTCTCCTGTCTCTTCTCCCCGCTCTCTTCCAACACCCATAACCTTCCAGCTTATGTGGCCAGAGCCGGGTCATCAAAAACATTACTGGGGAGCCTGTCTACATTCCCCTGACTTAACTTCTCCAACAGCTGTGTGTGCGTGTGTGTGTGTGTGTGTGTGTGTGTGTGTGTCTGTGTGTGTGTCTGTGCGCTTGTCTGTCTGTCTATCTGTTACTACATTTAGTGGCAGATGATAGAGCGTGGGTGATCATTTTCAAGTTAATAATTCTTGTTGATATGAAGTGATTCTTAAATATATGGCGATGTGGCTTTGTGTTACAGCATCATACGCTGTGATCTTATGCCGAACAAGTAACACATGTATGCAGACACACACACACACACACACAAGCACAAATGCATACAAACACACGTGTACACACAGACACATGGATCCTGTTAAGCTCCAGATCAGGTGGGGTGTGTGTTCAAAAGGTCTAGTTCAAGACAAAAATCTGGTCCTTGTCCCTTCTTGACCTCTACACACACACACACGCACACACACACACACACACGTAGGCTAAAGGCCTGTGGGCTGTAATATCAGAGACAGTTGGTGTTTTCTTAGCGCTTAGCAGACCCGGTATTCCCTTACCACAACAACACCCAATCACCTGCCGGCTCCTGACCTCTGACCTCTGCTACAGAGCCTGGGATAGAGGGGGATCGAGTGCATACCATTGTGGGGTAGGGTGGTCCACGAGCCTAAAGTCCAACGGCTCTGGTTTGCCTCCAGGCAGGGAAACCTCCACACGGCCTGTAACCTCACTGCAAATACAAGTGATTACTACACGGCCCAGCGGGGGAGAGAGAGAGAGAGAGTGAGGGAGAGAGGGAGAGAGAGAGGGGCCGTGAGCTGTTCATCAATACACTACATTAGGCCGGTACATGGACGACCATCTTTTCATTACATATGTGGACAGATGAACCTCCCTGAGGGATTTCCCCTCCCTTTACTATCTCCCCCTGCTCCTCATCATTCCATCTCACCCCTCCTCCCTTTCTCCACAACACACCCCTTCTACTAGCCATCCATCCTCTCTCTCTTTCTCTCTTCTCCCTTGTTTTTCTGTCTCCCCCTCCCGACGTCGACCCAACCCGCCTCATCCACTCTAACCAGGCTTGGGGCAAACAGTATTTCCAAATAATTCTTTGTACCAGATCAGGACCAAGTCTGATTTCAGGTAAGTTGGTAAATTGCCCATTACGCTAAAGCACTTTCCTGTGATTGTCCTAGCACTCACTGGATACTTAAAACAAATGCTGAGAATTACTGGCAATTACTATGTGACCCAAATCTGCTTCTCCACGCATCCATCCTCCTGCTATCCATCCATCAACCACTCTTCCTCTACCTCTCTCCATCTAAGCTCTTCTTTTCTCCTCGCTGTCTAATCTCTAGATTTGATCCTCCTATCTCTCCCCACCCAAGCCATTTAAAACCATAAGCTAAATGGAAGATAACCATTTTATGGGACAGGAGTTGTACTGTAAGCAATTACCATGAAATCAGCCTTTTTATTTCATTACTGGTACTCCCAAGGGCACACACACACACAGGCACACACACACACACACACACACACGCACAGGGCTTGTGTTTTATGCGAGTGGTAAAGCAGTGTATCGGTTGGTGGACACGCAAATTCATTAGCCCCTGAACAGCACTGGATAATAGTGATGTGTTGATGGGAAAAAGTAGTGTGTGTGTGTGTGTGTGTGTGTAGGTGTGTGTGTGTAGGTGTGTGCGTGCGTGTGTGTGTGTGTGTGTGTGTGTGATGGGAATCAAGCTCAGAGACCAGAGGGAAAAGGATGATTGGATTCTGGGCCATACTCATGACTCAGTACTTTATGGGGAGCATTTGGCCTTCTCAGAACCACTAAGTGCAGTGAATGAGTGTGTCTCGGTGTGTGTGTGTGTGTGTCTGTGTGTGTGTGTGTGTGTGTGTGCGCACGTGCGTATCTGCTTCTGTATGCGTGCATGCGGACGTGCGGTCCTGTTTACGTGTGTTACTAGCACTGATGCTTTATCAACCATAAACACACACACATTCCACTGTAGCTGGGTATAGAGTTACTTCCAATAAGCATTTAGACAAAACCCTCGCTATTTCCTGGCTTACACAGGCAGATGTGAAGATGTTGCCAATGCTATTGTAAATGTGTGAGGAAGCAAGCCATCATTTACTATTTCCAGTCACTCAGCAGAAAAAGGCTACACCAGAACTCCACTATAAAGTTTGGATAGACGAGCCAAGTACAGCTGCTGGTACAGAGAGGAAAATATTTCTATTGTGAATTCTATATATGAATTATTTGTACTGCTGGTCTGTCCACGAACTGGCTGTACTGTTACTATATTGGCTATGTCTCTCTTATAAAGGGGGACTAACCTGAAAGAATTAATAATAATGAATAAAAAACACTCATATATAATGCCAGTTGGTGAAACTATAAGCTTTAAATTCCCCCTGCCCCAACTCCACACTGCCTTTAGCTCCTGCTCCTCTCTCCTCCCTCAGTGCTATTGTCTGATCTCCTGAATTATCACCGTCTCCCCCACCCCTCTGTCAGCACTGAGATTAGTCAGTGTGTGTGTGTCTGTGTGTGTGTGTGTTAACTGCATTTATGATGCATATACTGTGTATTTGCATAAAGCCTACAGACAGTATGTGTGTGTGTGTGTGCGTAGTATTCGGTTTAGGTTAGGTATGTAGGGAGGAGAGTTAAGTTTAGAATTAGGTTGGGGAATGAATATAGTCAATGGAAGGTCCTCATAAGGATAGAGGTACAAGGGTGTGTGTGTGTGTGTGTGTGTGTGTGTGTGTGTGTGTGTGTGTGTGTGCG
Source organism: Centroberyx gerrardi (assembly GCF_048128805.1). NCBI lineage: Eukaryota > Metazoa > Chordata > Actinopteri > Beryciformes > Berycidae > Centroberyx > Centroberyx gerrardi. The sequence continues at coordinate 15,473,926 of NC_136005.1, read as the reverse complement.
TGTGTGTGTGCGTGTTGGACTGTCACCCCAGACCAGCAGCTGTCTGTCTGTCGCTCTCTCTCCCTGGCTCCATGTCCCCCAGCCCGGAGTGTCAGAGGGCTAACAGGGGCTAACTGGATGTAAGTGGAGGATTAAGCACCTGGACGTCACACAGAGCGGCCTGTCTGCCTCGACATGAGATGGATGTCATCACCTGGATAAGTGACATGGGGGGGGGGGAGAAGGAGGAGGGGAGAGAGAGGAGTGGAGAGGAGAGGAGAGGAGAGGAGAGACAAAAGTAAAAAGGCTATGACATCTGATCTACATTAGTCCATCGATCAGCTCCTACAACGCTGCACCGGCCCTGGATCTGTTTCTAAAAGACAGCTTAGTGTTCTACAACACTCTCCTATGCTGAGGAGAGGAGAGGAGAGGAGAGGAGAGGAGAGGAGAGGAGAGGACAGGCAAGGAGAGGAAAGGAGAGGAGAGGAGAGGGGAGGGGAGGAGAGGGAATCCCCCTAATTGGCAGCAGGGTGCCATGTCGTCAAGCTGAGGGTCACACCTCTGTGCCAGAGTCTGGGCCTGCGGTCAAGTTCAGCACCCTGACGTCCAGCATGCCACTCTCCGGGGTATCAGCTGCTGTGGCTCTGCCTGTCTGTCTAACTGCCTGTCTGACTGTCTGTCTGTCTCACACTCTGCCTGTCCTTCAACTTTCTCTCCACTGGCCTGTCTGTCTGACATGCATGATGAAACTTAAGATGATAAGATGAAACCTTATTGATCCCCGTAGGGAAATATGCAGCAGCAAAATTAACAGGATTCAGCAGGGAAGCAAGAAATGTAGAATATAAGCACAGAAATAGAATATAAAACATGCAATAAACAAATAAGCAAGTAAAAATTTTAAAAAAAATCAACAAGAAAAGCAATAAAATAGAAAATTGTGGGGTTATACAATATATGCTACCGACATTTTCAACACCCATGTTAATGTGTATACACAGCATAAGTGTTTGTACTTAAGTGTGTGTAAGCATGTATGGGCGTTTGTCTGCATGTCTGTCTGTTTGGTATGTGCTCTTGTCTCTGTGCCTGCTCTATCAAACAGCCATGCCAGAACAAGCCAGGTGCACTGCAGGAGGAATTATTTATGGCTTTGTTATTCGTATCTCGCTGTTGAGGTCCAAACCCTTGCAATCAGCCATTTGCCCGCAGTATTAATAGCCGATGCTTCCCTTCGTGGCTGTGTGTGAGTGAGCAGCAGGGACAGAATTATTATCTCTCAGTCTAATGCAAAATACAAATCAATAAATCTCTCCCAGGACGATTTCCGTGGATAACAAAACACAGATAAGAAACAACAGAGGAGATAATGGATAAGAATCAGGCTGTAGATTAGCAGGTAGAAAGAAAAGCAGCTATAGAAGCAATGCTTGGTGAAGAATGAGTGATTGCTGGAGTGAATTTTAACAGCAGGTCTGAAGACTTCCTCTCCTCGCTGCTCTCTTTGTTGTCAAGTCAAAGTCAACACACTGTCATCCAGAACAGAGGATTTCATACACACACCAATACAGAAACTATGGAGTGTGTGTGTGTCTGTGTGTGTGTGTCTGTGTGGAGGTACTGTCATATGCTGTAGACAGAGGAGAGCAAGGACGGCTGTCGCTCTCGGCAACGAGCGCGCGAATGTGTGGGTGGCATTGGATTTCTCTGTCTTTCTCTGTCTATCTCCTGGCTTTTTATCTGTCTGCCTCTCTCTCTCTCTCTCTCTCTCTCTCCGTCTCCGTATAATCAGCCTTTCTCTTCTCGTGCCTGCTCGCATGCAGTGTGGCAGCAGAGGAGGAGACGCCTCTGTAAATGTTTACGGTATGAGAGTTTGTTAAAGATGTGACTGGAGAGTGATAAACACAAAACATCTGGACCCAGACCCGACATCTGCTGCCTTGAGGGAGGTGGATGGAGCGAGCAAGGCCACAGGAGAAACACCGAGGGGAAGAGCGAGGGAAAACAAAGCGGGGAAAGGAGAGAAAAGAGACGGGGATGAGAGAGGGAGTGACGGTCGGAGCCACGAGAAGACTGGAGCCGACAAATATGGATTGATGGGATGCTAGTCTCCTGACAATAAGATAAAATTCTCTCTCTCTTTTCCTCACTTCATCTCTGACTTTCTGACTCTCTCTCACTGACACACACCAGAAATACTTGGGAGTCCAGCACCCAAGTAGTGCAAGGGTGGGCCATGTAGAGGAGGAAAAACAAAGCCAACGAGGAGCAGATGTTCGAAAACACACACACACACACACACAGACACACACACGCACACACACACACACACACACACACACACATTTGGAATCCCCAGTTCCTGTCCTCGAATGGTGTATCGCCACACCCCTTCCACACACCCACACATGGGCAGACTGGACACACACACACACACACACACACACACAAACACACACACTCATGTGAAAGGTTGGCGTCTCTAAAGAGAAGTTGGGGAATGCACCACAGATAAGAAAGCATCCTCCCAAACAGAAAGGAAATAGCAACTTTGCAGAGACTTTTCTGAACTATATCCTTCCAGTAGCTTACTCCTGTTACGGCCTTCCTGAAATCCCAGGATATGTGTGCACATGTACGAGTGTGTGTGTGTGTGTGTGTGTGTGTGTGTGTGTGTGTGACAATCTGGTCCGTAATCATCAGAGGAAACAGCTGCATGGACCAGTGTGGGTTGAGAGGGGCGGGGTTTAGAGATAACCTCTGACTTCTCAGACGGGAAGCTTGGAGAGAACTTGAGGAAGTCGTTCTCGGGACCGATGAACAAAACAGAGCTCGCATGAACAGCAGACGGGAAAGTAAACACAGCTTCCAGGTGCAAAAGCACAATGACTCGAGTCTATGTATCAGCACCTTTCCTCATGACTTGTAAGGTGACACGGTGCCATGAAGTGCGTTTGAGGAGTTTGTTCATTGGGGATATGAAAAAACAACTCTATAATGACCTGGTGTATTTTAATATGTGCTAATGTAACACCTGAACAGCTTTTGCAACACTTCGACAAACAAAGTCATCAATCAATCAGTCGTCAGGCCATCACACTGTGTTTGTTCTGTATGTTCCCAAACTCCTCAGCGGTTGTCTATAAAAACCCCACCTCAGGCTAGAGGAGGAGAAGCTGGCACTGCGCCCCGCTCTCGGTGCCTCTACACACAGAGGAAGCAGCCTGAGTAGTTTCATTGTAAGTCCTTCCTGCTGCTCTTGAAAGGCAGAGCCCACGCTCCACAGAGGCCTGTCCTCGTGTCAGGGATTTGTTTACATCAATCACCTGCGGTACATGTCCAAGAAGACACAATCGCAGCTGAAAGCACAAAGTTGAAATGCCACTGTGACAGTCTTTATGCACATGCAGGTTAGCCTCATGGGCAGCTTTGCATTCTTCATATTCTTCAAGTGCAGTATCTACACTACCAGTCAAACGTTTGCACACACGCATTTTTCTTTATTTTTGCTATTTTTCACATTGTAGAATGATTGTAAAGACATTGAAACTATGAAATAACACACATTGAGTTATGCAGTGACTAAAAAAGTGTTAAACAAATCAAAACTGTCTTATATTTTAGATTTTTTAAAGTAGCCACACTTTGCCTTGATGGAAAGGCAAAGGCTTTGGAAAGAAATTCATACATAGGCATCAACTTCACTATTTATATTTGTCTAAAAAACAAATTTCAAGCAGTTAAGCATAAGCCTTTAGATCAAAATGGCTTTAAGATCATGAAAAACATAACAAATTCAATCAAGTGTTTCCAAACTTTTGACTGGTGTAAATGTTTTCTGTGCATAAAAAAAGCACTGAAAACATATAATGAGTAAAGCTCAATCTAAGACAGTTGATCAGTTGTAATTTCCACTATCACCGTGAGAGCATAAGTGTAACTAGAAAATAAAGCACACTCATCATGATACAGACACAGCGGGCCTTGAGGCGGCTGTACGTGAGACGGAGCTCTTTCGATCTTTCATCTTTCACAGAGAGGAGCACCGCCATCTCTGAGGCTACACTGGTTTCACTTCTGCTCCGCGATGCAAAACCGCACACACACACATACACACACACACACAAATATGTCCCTTCACACAACCCCGTCTACACACACACTCGCACGCACGCACGTGGTTGAAGGCGGACTCGCGTCAAATGCAAACAGTGGAATCCTACTCCCCTATCACGTCATACACCCACTACTACCCGACATGACACCCAGAGAGATAAACACAGCGGGGTGTTTGTGATGAGCAGAATGAAAGTGTGTGAGTGTCTGAGCGCTCCCACATCGACTGACAGTGACGTCTGTCCATTCTCTCCACCTCCATCTGCCTCTCTGTCTCTCCAGCCCACTCGCTAGACGAAAGAGCACAATGGGCAGGAAAGAGACAGAGATGAACAGTCAGGGATACACAAGAAACAGAAAATAAAAAACAGAACAATATGACCAGGGCATGGGGAAAACTGAAATATAAGAGAGAAAAAGGAATAATAAAAAGGGAGACATTCAGTTCCAATATAATCACTCCCAGACCCAGGGGAATAAGACACAGCTGTGTTATCATTGGTGTCAGTAACCTGTCTATCAAAGACCCACACACAGACACACACACACAGACACACACACACACACACACACACACACACACACACACACACACACACACATGCACAATGGGCAATTACTGCCAGTTAGCCTACTCATTTATAGCTATTACACCAAAATGACTTCCTCCAATGCCCGTGTGAATACACATCAGTCTGGAAACATCATTTAGATATGTGGGTTTGACAGACAAGGCACCATTTAGTAATTAAAGTAAATCTATCTATCAGGTACAATTCACTTCCCGGTACTGATTTTAATTTGTCCACAAATAGCAGCGGAGAACCCCTAACACAGGTAAATATCACATTTATGGCCAGCAGCTGCAACCTCTGAGACTAAATGGCTCCTTTTATCTTCCCACAGTTCCCACAAACCACAAATTCCGAGAATATACAAATGTGCTAAACACATCTAATGTACATCTGTGCATGATTTATTCAGAATTCAAATGCTAAGTTTGCTGCAAAAGGTTAAGAACCCCGTTTTTAAGTTGAACAGCATTTCTCTGTGTTTTGTGAAGTTTCAGCAATATCCAAAGTTGAAACTAGACACTATTAGTCACATAAAAGATAGTAAATCTCCATCCAAACAGCTTCAGAAAGCTCAAGCCAAGTCAAGTTGAGGACGTGTGATGTGATGATGTCTGCACATTAACACTGTCTGCAGAAACCAGAGAGACAGCAAGGGTTACACAGAACCACTGAGGCAACCGCTACCCAACATTTACCTAGTTGTTGACCTGGATTCACAGAGAGAGAGAGAGAGAGAGAGACAAACAGAGAGAGAGAGAGAGAGACAGACAGACAGACAGACACAGAGAGAGAGAGAGTGAGAGAGAGACAGAGACCTCTTGACATTCATTATTAAAACAGCCTGCTAAAAGGCATGACAACACCTGGCAGAGAGACAGAAGGAGGAAAAGAGGTCCTGAGGAACAGCAAGAAACAGTGAGAGCAACAGAAAGATAGTGGAGAGAGTGATGTAGAGTTGAGTGACCCCTCTGGCTGCATGTTGACCTCAGGTAACCTGGGAATGTGGAGCGTGTTTTCCCTGGACTACTTTCTACTATCTCCCCACTAGACCTATTGCTCTGGAGGGGAAACAGAGCTCATTATCTGATACATCATGTCCATTATCACTGACACTCTCCCTGATATACACACAGAGTGAATGCCAAAACTTACTTCAATACTGCCTCTTCCCCTCCATCCCTCCCTCACTATTCCTCATCTCTTACCCTTAAAGTTATATGGAGGGGACAAGGGAGGGAATGGAGAAGAAGAGAGAAGGAAAAGAGGAAGGGCGGCTTTGAAGCTTCCTAGTCATGTATTAAGATATACATTTGTCATCCTCTCTGCAGTCACTGAATCATGAATGTCTGTACTTTTTGTCAGCAGATATCATTCCAAAGATTGTGTTTTTCTCCTCATTGATGTCCAATCATTTGAGTAGTATGTTAATGGATTGGGCTATGCAGGCCGTAAGTTAAACAATCATGTAATTTACTTCCTGGAAAACATCGGTGTATCTTCCACCAGGACAGATTGCGGGAGACGTTTAAAGCAGCTTCTCTGATCTCCTCCACTGTTGGGACAGCTTGGCCAACACAAGCAACCGTTTCCAGATCACGGAGAAGAGGAGGATCGACTGTAGGTCATTTGAGATGTGCCCATGTATCGATGCGTACCAGCAGAGTGGTTACCGAGCAGTCAGCTGTTTGTAATCTTCTTGACACAGGTAAGGGTTCAAAGTCTTGCTCAAGGACGCTTTGTTTCTGGATGTCACAGGGAAACCTGCGGCCTTCCAGTCTCAGGATGGCCTGTCCAACCACCAAGTCACCAGAAAGACTACAAACGATTACAAAAGGGTCTTGGGAAGTGTAAAACCTACTGGGAACTAAGGAAGTGCACATCAGGTTTCAAGAGAGGTTATTCATCAGGCCTGCATACCTAATTCAAACATACAAATATATCAAGGCTCTCTTGCCAGATCACCTGACCTTCGACGCCATAGTAATGGTCTGCCTGACGGAGCCAAAACACACAGCCTGAGCAGTCCCACGGGCCGCTCTGCCTTTTCTCAAACATTCACACACACTCACACACACACACACACACACATGCATACACACGCGCACACACAGGGTTACGCAAACATACACACGTACGCATGCTCATGCACACACACACCCACACACACAGACATGCACACACACAGTCTAGATATGCGATAAGAGCCCGTAGCCCTTAACCTTCTGAGATAGAGGCAGGACTTAATGTGCAGACAGGATTCCAACCCCTCACTCAGTCACTCAAGCAGCTCATTTGTCTGTTTGCGTGTGTGACACTGACAGCGTGTATGTGTGCATGCACCAGAGTCAGTTTCGACTCAGGCTTTTTTTTATATTCCTCTCTGACAAACCAGTCTGACTGCACACACACACACACACACACACACACACACACAAACACACAAGTGTGCTGAAATAGAGAGGCGATTTGGGAAAGATTTCTCACGGCCAGTGTGCCCCAAGCTACACTGAGTAAATACAGATTAATGATTGGTTGAGAGCGCGGAAGTGCATTCCACAGAGTTAGCCACTGATCACAGCCACCTCGACCTCAAAAGACACACACACACACACACACACACATATTGGAACATGCACATACCATTATGTTTTCTGAGAACTTTAGCATTCCCACTGCACACTTACTGGACTTGCTAACCAGTATGCACACAATGACATGTAGGAAAAACAAAACAAAACAGTACTGCCTATTGATTTAGGTGTATTGCACAGGTGACCCCAAAACACACACACACAATGTAAAATACACACAGTGAGGACACTCTGGATTTCAATAATCTATAAAAGGAAATAGAAACCATTGACAGTGAATCAGACATTGTATAGCAGTATTGATCTCTCCAGAGGTTACAGGATGCTCTAGAAAGCTCAATTTACAACATTTCCCACCATCTCTCTGTAAGAATTGGCCTTATTATGCTTCTTGCATGTAATTAATTGAGCGGTATCTAGTATATTTTTCATCTGTCATTTACTTCATTTAAAAATATGAGTTATGTTGTATATTTTAGCAATATAAATCTACCTGCACACCTGTGTCACGGTGTGAGCCCCCTAGGTAACTTGTACCAGTCAGACCAGGTGAGCTGGATGCCTCAAAGAGCTCCACTGCTCCTGGTTTCCATCTCCATGCAGACGTGCACATTACACTAACAGCTACGTCTGCACTGCATGCAAATCACAGCTCCATCGCACCTGGTTCTCAGTCTGATCTGACTTTGTGTGTGTGTGTGTGTGTGTGAGTGTATGTGCACATACAGGCACATATATACTATACAGGCATCTCTTGTAGCATCTATACATTATATCACATCGTCACTCATTTCAAATAATGAAATATATAAATTAAATCTAACTTGACCTAACTGTTAACTTAAGCATTTGCCGATTGCTGAATCAGCTTGACAAAGCACAAAGAGGAAGGAAAAATTCGAA